>NC_136486.1:149224662-149249662 GCF_053919585.1 Euprymna scolopes | reverse complement strand
AAATTAATATACGACAGTATAGATTTATGCGTAAACTTTAAAGCCTGAGGAATCCTAGAGTGGATGAAACGCCGAATATTCAGTGTAGCTTAATCGCCATATATATTTTATAAATTACTATATATATATATATATATATATATATATATATATATATATATATATATATATATATATATATATCAATATCAGTATTGCGACAGGGCCGTATCATCTATTTTCTTTTATGCATATGCGAATGTATATACGTCCCAATTCGTAATGTTAACTTTTCTTATGTGTATCACTGCTCATCGAGCGAATGGCCGAATGAGTGTGTGCGAGTGTAAACACATTTACAATTCACATATATATATAATCAAACGGGACACAACGTAACGAGTGAAAGTTCTTTTAACGTGATAAATAACGTATTTTTTTGTGGGGCGCATCAAACAAAAGGAAAACATACTTTCTTTATTTTGCGGAATTGTACGTATTTCTTCTGTGGTTATTACAGTGTCCAAGTTGGTCGAGTCGAATGCTAACACGACTGACAGACAAACTCTAATTCCAATCTATTATGGCGGATGGCCTATCTCTCTTTGACTAACTAACTGCCTGGTCTGTTTTGTGAATATATTATAACTATTTTTTATTCTTTATCTGACGTCACATAACCAGGTCAGTATTGTTTATTGTTTGTGCAACTAACATTCTCATCTCTGATTATAAATATTTAACTGTAAACATTATATATAAAATAAATTATTTTGTTTTAACTATTTCTCTTCTAAAACCTTCTTTAGTAATTGAAAACATTTATTGCACTAACATTTGAACATATCTCAGAGCCACTCTTTGCCTCCTCGTTCTATCGGATCATCCGGCGCCACTGGGAGTCAAATGTATATCATTATATTTATTATTTACTTGACTTAGTCTATAATTTAAGAATTCTTCACAAATATGTATTTCAAATGGATTTAGCTTGTTTAAAGTAAAAAAAAAATGGTGATTTTGCTATGCAGGAAAAAATAATGCATACAAGAGATTATTATTTTTATGTATTTTTATGTTCACAAAGACTTATTTTTAGATTATATTGAGTTTCACCAATATATCTCTGATGACAATTATTGCATGGAACAGTATATACGTTTATTAGATGTTTATTTTCAAAAATGTTTTAGTTTACATCTCTTTTTATAGTTTGCAATGTAGTTTGTATCGTTGGAATTACTGTTAAAACATCCTTTATTCGATCGGACATATCGCTGTTGCGTCTTTTCCATGGATATCACATTTAACAATTTTTAAAAAGTTTTCTTGATTCCCTTCTTTCTTACTTTGAATTTATTTCATCGTGTTTTCGTCTATTTGGTGCAGTTTGTAATAATATCTATTTGTCTCTGATAAGTTATTAGATGGCACAATAGACGATATCTCCCATTAATTAAATTAAACTCGTGTCCGGCATGTATGGAAAATATCGGCATATATGAATAAATGAATAAAATAATTTTAAAATAAAAAATAAAAACGAAATAACTCATCACTACACACAGACACAGACACAGACACAGACACACACACATATATATATAATATGTATATATATTATATATATATATATATATATATATATATATATATATATGTGTGTGTGTGTGTGTGTGTGTGTGTGTGTTTGTAGTTATTATTGAAATCGGATACAAAATCTGACGACATCATAAAATGGAGGCGGAAAGACCTAAAAGCTCGACGACGTTTCGTCCATGTAGTTCGAGGTTGTTCAGAATTAAAAATGTAAAATGCTCATCGACGAAAAGCTTAATAAAGAGTATATATAGAGGGATGCAGGGGCAGTATATATGTTCATATGTAAATAACTGAAGATTATATATATTTACACATGTATATGCAATATCTGCTAAACAAAAACAAAAATAAATTGACCAGTGTCTAAATTATTTTCATGGATATTTGTTTTACATAAGTGCAGAGAAATACTAAAAATTCCTTTTATTTGTTTTATCAAATGGGATTAGTGGGGGGGGGGGTAACGGGACATTCCATCAAACAGCGTGTATTGTGCATTGTTTTAAGGATTGTTGCATTTTCAAAATCAAAAAGGTAGTCATGCTCTATAATGTGGAAAAATATGCGTTAAGGGTGTTGTTTATTTTAATGTCCCTTTTATTTTCATAGATTCTCTTGTGCAGACAACGTTGTGTTTCTCCAATGTATATTTCTCCTTAGTCACGACAGAGTATGGAGTATATGCCAGCTTTGATCTTGAAATTAGATTTGGGTTTATGAATTATATCTTTAATTTTTGTTGAGATTATTTCAGCTATTTTCAATACCTATTTGGTTTAATTTTTATAATTATCCATGAAATAATTTAGACATTAATGAAATTTTTTAGCACATATTGTATATACACGTGTAAATATATAATCTCCTTTTATTTACATATTAACAAATATACTGTCCCCCTGCTTCTATATATACTCTTAATTAATCTTCTCGTCAGTAAACATTTATATATATATATATATATATATATATATATATATATATATATATATATGACTACTTCATTTACTCACATAAAATTAATATACGAAAGTATAAATTTATGCGTAAACTTTAAGTATTTACTTCAAAAGTGCTCAATACTTAGGTAGAGCTAGTTAGTAAGTTATAAAATATAACATCGCCATATATATTTTATAATAATAATATATATATATATATATATATATATATATATAATGATAGAAAGTTCGATTCCAGTAAACATTATTTACATCTAATTACTTGACAAATAGTTTCATCGATATATAAACATCCTTAATATAGACATACATTCTATATATTCCATTTCTGCGACTTCTCAGAAGGAAAGTTCCTCCAAAATCATGTTCAGTAACATATAAAACAGACATTATTAACAACACTCATATATATAAATAATAAATACACACTGACATTTACACACACATACACATATCTATCTATCTATCTATCTATCTATCTATCTATCTATCTATCCCCCCTCTCTCTCTTTATATATATATATATAATTATTTTTTATTATAATTTTTAAATACCGACAGACACTAGTGTTTCAGCCTTTCGAGAATCATCAGTGCGGGTTGTCACGATTACAACCGGTCAGGATATTCAAACCCGATCACGTAGCCATCTCTGATTCCATTAGCAAGGAACAAGCCACACGGCCAACGTTAACTGCGAGAAATATCGTTGCAAATTTAACATTTATTATTAAATGTCAAGACGTTATAATCTAATGATTATAACATCATGAACTGCACATGCGAGCTTAATGACTGACTTTCATATCAACTTTATAATTTCCCAAAACCTCTGGCATTGATTGAGGGGAGACTAAAACTTGCTGCTATGGCTTTAAATAATCTGAAATAACAGCAAGGGAGACTCGATTCCAAATATTTCTTATGTGTTATATCTCCCATCCTTTGAAAATGGGGTACGGTTATGAATATTTCCAGCATCAAATAATCTTTATACACTGTGAAATTTACTTTATATATGAAAACGAAGAAGGAAGATATAACATTTGAGCAATATTAGGAATCGTCTCACGTTTTAGTCTCCTCTACATCGAAGCCAGATCTTTTTGGGAATATCAGATATTTTGTAATTCATATGAAAAACTAGAAAAAATTTGGCTATGATTGAAACAGTTTATGGCTTAAAAAGTGCCAAAAATAGGCTCTGAGTTATGGTTGATCCCTTTATGTGTGACCTTGAGGGCAAATGTCACATAGCCAACAACACAAATCAGGCCATTCACTTTCCAACGAGCTCTTATTTGGTAAATTTTGATTAATAATCGCTGAGATTTTGGACTTATAAAATTGTCAAAAAAGTTGGTATATCTATAGATATATCTATCTTTAAATGCTAATATCTTTTGTTCTATGGAACAAAACTATATGAAAATTTGCAGACTTTTTTAGTATTATAATACTATTCTATGGTTAAAATTTTATTATAATTGGAAAAAAGAACCTATATTTTCAAACAAATAAAATATGCACAAATTTGCCAAGATGTGTATATATAGTGTCTTGCAGGCAAGCTTCAGTTTTACTGCTTCAGTTGTCTCCCCTGTGGACTTGCAAGGCCACTAACATATATATATATATATATATATATATATATATATATATATACAGAGAGAGAGAGAGAGAGAGAGAGAGAGAGAGAGAGAGAGAGAGAATAAATGACAAAAAACTATATTCCAAAATTCATAATGTTGACCATCTTATAATTTATTCCTTTAATTCAGTTTACTTTTACAATTCTTGACAGTATCTGTTTCGTAGCGCAAAATCAATCACTTAATTATTATATCAATCAGTGAATCCCTTAACTCATCAGAAGAAATAGCAACAATCAATCCGTCAAAAAGAAATGAAAAATGGCGTAATGGAAACATATTATAGGTATTTGCAGCTTCTCTTCCAATTTTCAGATTTTAATCATGTCAAATCACACTTCATTTTCTTTTGACGGATTGATTGTTGCTAATTCTTCTGATGAGTTAAGGGCATAATAGATTCACTGATTGATATAATAATTAAGTGGTTGATTTTGCGCTACGAAACAGATACTGTCAAGAATTGTACAACTAAACTGAATTAAAGGAATAAATTAAAATGGTTGACATAATGAATTTTGGAATATAGTTTTTTGTCATTTATTCTCTATATTGCTCTGTAATTACATTGATCTTTTTAAATAAGGATTGGTATATATTATAAGAAAATATATTTCTTCAGAAATATATATGCATCTGTGTGTGTGGATTTCTTGTTGATTTTTTTTAAACGATAGATACAGTTAAGTACCGTCTTCGCCTCGAAGATCGTTTTACTTAGAAAATCGCCCATATTAAATTTGAACGTTGATAAACAATATTTATATTTATTTTTATTATTTTTAAAATAATTGCAATTACTTAACTAATAATCGTTTCCAAATAGTATCTGCACATCAAGCGAGGAAACGTTTTACAGAATTCACACTTTCGATGCAACTGCCAAAATAAGAATAAATCTACATCATTTGAAACAACAGTCGACACAAATGTTATGTCAGACGAAGAGTTTAACTAATAATATTAAAATTCGATACCTTTAATAATAGCACATGACGACTAAAATTACTAGAAGCCATACTTATACAAACAGCTACAGACCTTTTTAACCGGATCTCATTTAACACCAGGACAAATATAATAACAGTATTTAATAACTATCAGGAAACTAAATGAATAAACAATAAAATAAGAAAATCGAAATTAAAATTAAAAAAAAAAATCGCTTCTAACCATCCTGCACCCACCTATATAACCAATAAAAAAAAACTATAAATACACAAAGCCTCAAATAAAAAGAAAAAGAAAAAGAAAACAACAGCGATCTCTCTTGATGATAATCGGATGTGCTGATAGAAAGCGATTGAGAAGAATATGGCTGAACAACAACTTTTGGGCGCCATTTTATACAACATGCCAGCTTAAATAAAAAAGACCGCTTGGCGAATGGAAAAATCGGGGAAAAAATAAGTCTATCGTATTTAATCAGAAGTGCTTGAATAATGACTTGCCGCCAAAATACACACACACACCTATATATATATATATATATATATATATATATATATATATATATATATATATATATATATATATACATACATATATTTAAAGGGAATTAGACATGGAGTCTAAAGAAAGAGTTTATTTTAATATGTTAGTAAGTGTATTAATACTTTTAAAAGAAAACAGTGCCCATTGTACGTTATGTATATATAGAGCACAATAGGTATACGTATACTAGAGCTATATTAATATTGAGTAAAACTTCTCTCAAACACACACATACACGCGCGCGCACACAAACACACACACATATTTATATATATATATATGTATGTGTGTGTGCGTGTGTGTGCGCATGTGTGTGTCTGTTTGAGAGAAGTCTCAGGAAAGCCATCCGACTAGGTGTACCCCACCTTTAAAGCGAACTCTACATAAGAAAGAAAACTCTGACATAACAACTGTGTCGACTGTTGCTTCAAATGATGTAGATTTGTTCTTATTTTGGGGTAGAGCGTGGCAGTCGAATCGAAAGTGGGAATTCTCTTAAACGTTTCCTCGCTTGATGTGTAGATACTATCTGGAAACGTTTATTAGTCAAGTAATTGCAATGTTCCAACCCGTGTTTGCAGTCATCTCAATTTCTCTTTCTTCCCCCTCTCTTTCTCTTTATATATATATATATATATATATATATATATATATATATATATATATATATATATATCCCTCTCTTCCTCTCTCCTTCTCTCCTTCTGTCTCTCTCTCTCTCACCCCTCTCCCTATCTATCTTTCTCATATATACTACATACGTACATATAGACATGAAGAATGATATGCATGTGAGTCTTGTATGATATATTAAGAAGCCGCTGGAGATACATCGTTTAACACCCACGCTCTTAAAGACACACATACATTATATATATATATATATATATATATATATATATATATATATATATATATATGTCTGTGTCGGCACTTGTTTTTGTGTGTGTGCGTTTGTACGTGTACGTGTTTCTGCGCGCATACAGGGCCCGCAAGGTTGTGTGTGTGTGTGTGTGTGTGTGTGTGTGTGTGTGTGTGTGTGTGTGTGTGTGTGTGTGTGTGTGTGTGGTAACGTTTGACGATAACAAGTGAAAGACAACAGCGACAAAGTGACTTGTAAACAAAACAAAAAAAAAAAAATGAGTTTTTTCCGAAGAGAAATATTGTTGCAGAAGAAAAGAAAGATGGATGGATAGATATAAAGAGGAGATGGAGATACCTATATGATAATGGAGTGGGAGCAGTTCAAAGTGAAAAAAAAAAGAAGAGAATTGCGAAAGAAAGTGGAAAAGAGAAAAGTGTTTAACCGTGAAGGAAAGAGAAAGTGAAAGTATCAAGACGGACGAATAGGAAAGCAACGAAACAAATATTGTTGCAAGAAAAGAGAAAAAACAGTACTAAATAAGACTTCTATCTATCTATTTCCCTTCGCGCTTCTTTATATCCTATTCTATCTATCTATCTATCTATCTATCTATCTATCTATCTCCCCTTTCTTTATATCTACAAATCTCGCTCTTCTCTTTATATTCCCCTCTCCCTCTTTCTTTATATTACCTCCCTATCTTTCTTTATACCCCCTTCTTTTGTGTATCTATTTTCTTCCCCTCTTTCTGTATATCTATCTATCTCCCTTTCTCTTTTACTTCTATCCGTCTCCTTCCCTTCTTTCTTTGTATCTATCTGCCTCACCTTCTTTCTTTATATCAGTCTATCTCCCTCCCTCCCACTCTTTCTTTATATCTATCTATCTCCATTCCCTCTTTCTTTATATCTATCTCCTCCTCTTTCTTTATATCTATCTTCCTCTCCTCTTTCTCTATGTATCTATCTCCCCCCCCCTCTTTCTTTGTATTTTTCTATCTTCACCCCTCTTTCTTTGCACCCATTTAGCTATTCATTTGGGAGTGCCTTTGTGTAATGGTTACAACCGCAGATTGTGAATCCGACGTGCCGAGTTCCAATCCTGGCGAGACTGTTTCATCATTTTTATCAATAACCTTGAGCAAGGTATGACTCGATAGAGCCTCCCTTCAGCTATAGATCACATAGTAGTGTAGACTATACTTCCACTCCCTGCTTGTGCAATTAGTCAAGGAGAAGGTAAACTCCAAGATGACACTAATCTTTCTCTTTGTCCGACAGTCTATCTGACGCCATCTCTTACATCTCTTACTAAAACAATGCGTTCAGGTAGAAATTGTGCAACATTTGTTTCAATAAAAACCCTCCGCGAAAAGACACTTAAATTCTTTCAGGACTAAACAGGGCTTCTTTTATTACTAGTATATAACTATCGTATTAAAACATGTATCTATCGCTATTTAAACCTGTTAATATTTATCTGTCCTGATCTGCTCAAGCGCGCACACGCACATTCATACATACACATACATGTCTTTAAATGGTGTCTAATGACATTGAACCAAATTAAACGCAAATTTAATACATTTTAAATGGGAGCAATACCCATGTTATGCCGTCTAAAAACCCTGTAAGATACTTCAAAGAGATTTAAATTTGTATAATATCAATTGATATAGAATACTTCTAGTTAAATAAGTCAGTTTTCTAAATTTTCACAAAAGTAAATTAAACGAGATAGACCAGGTAATGATCCCCTACCCCCAACAGCTTTGATAAAGTCATAATAATCAGTTACTTAATTTAGGAGTGGATACTGAACATACAAATATAAATCATATATAAATACACACACACACACACACACACACACATACACATTTATATGTATGTATGTATGTATGTATGTATGTATGCATGTATGTATGTATTTATGTATGCATATAATCAGTACGAGTAATAAATGCAATTATACATAGGCACACATATTTTGTATGAATTAAGCAAGCTGGTGGGAGTTATGATGGTTTCCACTTAGCGTAAAAGCAATACTCTTTCGTAAAATACAATGCAATTTCTTGCACTACCAGTAGCAGCTCGGTTTGCTCAGATTGTAGAACACCTGGAACTCGCCAGTGGAATCCCGGTCTTGAATCTCGTTCCGTCTGGCAACACTGGCAAAACATAGAGACGTCGACACACATATATTTGGTAACCATGTCATTAACATGCATATGCGTTTGTGTAATTTTGTGATATAGGGAAATATAAAAGTGCTCAATTACTTGTGCAAGAGCATATATAATCGTTTTTTTTTTTTAATATTTTATTTGTACACTATACATTAAGTTGATCTTCCATCGATATCGACTGATTAATCGGTTACATTCGGCATATTTAGTTTCAGTAGTTGAGTTTTCAGTATTTTCGAGATAACGAAGATACCCATTGAAAGATTTCACTAATATATAATCTCCATTGAAATATCATATACGTATATACTTATTACGTCTAGCCACACTGAAGAGTCATAATGCAATGAAACATCTGTCTGCAGATGACACTGTATGCACAGACATGTATATATGTATGCATATATATATATATTTACAAGGGCATCACCACTTCATATGTCCCGAAAGCCACTCGAGGATAAGGATTAATAAGCATACAATTGTCATTGAGACAACAGTGTATTGATCGTTAGTGGTGGGAATTGGATAGAAACTAACTATTTAAGTCATCGGCTCAACAAGAACTTATTTACATTGGGCTTGAAGACGACCCTGTTTTAGTCAGCCGGAAAGCCAGCTAGCGGAACAGTTTCAAAGGCGGGCAGTTTCGGAAAGAAGCATATATATATATATATATATATATATATATATATATGTGTGTGTGTGTGTGTGTGTGTGTGTGTGTGTTTGTGTATGAGGGTGCTTCCGTGTGTGTGTGAACGCTTTTTTTTGTTTTTTTTTAAATTTTCTTATTATTTTGTTCTAGTTGTTAATTGGGGAATCTTACCGGATGTCAGACGTGCATATATATATATATATATATATATATATATATATATATATATATATATATATATATATATATGTGTGTGTGTGTGTGTGTGTGTGTGTGTGTGTGTGATTGATGACCAGAATAATCTAGTGAGAGAGAGAGAAACGGCGGTAAAAATATTGTAACAAAAAGCTTTAAAATTTTTTTCTAAAAAAAAAGAAAGAAAAACCGCATTCTACCAATAATAATAGACCGTCAAAACACGCGTGCGCATTCAACACTCCCTGTATGGATTGCCTGTTAACACACACGCACGGGCTGCGAACACGTTGCTGCTTCCACATACTCTATACAGGGAAAGTCTGAAAAACGCGCATCCAGTAGCCTATGTGTTACACGGCGAAGAAGGGAAAGAAAAACCACTTTTAAAGAATACGATTTTTTTGTTTGGTATTAATATAAATGCAACTGTCAAGACGTACGTAGAAAAAGAAAAACGAAAAAACCCGAATAAGTTTTTTGAATGCCACATCAATACCAATTTCTCGAATCTCGTTAATAAACCATCGTATTTTACTGCTAAGTTCATTAACACACACACACATATATTATATAAGTACATATCTATATCATGCGTTAATAATATTAGTTACTATATCTACGGCGCGAACCGGTGATACATGAAAGCTTAACTCTTCCCCCCCTTCTCTCTCTCTCTCTCTCTCTTCCCTTCTCTCCGTTCACTGCCCTTCTCTCCCAATAATCGGAGATCGGAATATACAGAAACTACAGAAAAAAACCCCCAAAAAACAAAAACAAAACAAGACAGAACAAAAAAACCAAAAAAAAAAACAACATTTAATTAAAGTTACCAAAGTTATATATGTACATGCACAACGAAGCGGAAAACTAGATGAATGAGCACTACACAACAACAGTCGCTCGAAGTTGACTCCAGGATCGCTACCTGATGTCTCCGACGCTAGGTCTCCTCCTACTAGTCCCCCTTTCCTCCTACTTCCTCATATGATGATCTATTTTCGTCGGAGTTAAAAAAACCTCCACCTACACCTTCGTCTTCTTCTTTTTATCCCTTTATTGTTGCTACTGTTGTTATTGTTACTGTCGTCACCGGCGCCCAAGTCCGTCGGCGTTATATCCTAGCTACTACTAACGCCATTTTTGTTATTATTGTTGTTGTCTGTGATCCGGCCGTAGTGGTCGCATCCTGGTCGTCGGTGGAAAAGTCGACGCCGTCGTCAGTGTCATTATTATAGCCGTCTTTCTTTTGTTATTGTTGTTGTTAGTGGCTGTTTTTTGTTGTTGTTGTTGTGGTGGTGGTTGTCCCTGGCTTGTTGGTTGCCTCGAGCCATGACGAGAGACGGGTACCCCTAGTCATGAGGCTACACCGGGAATTTGTGATTCTCTCCGTCTATAACACTTTTTTGATTACCTCATGGATTACATTAGGAGGATTTGTTCAACCAGTCCGTGCCAATATTGGAACTCCAGGTAAGGACGCTCTTTTTTTTTATACATGTATATGCATACATACGCATTTTTATCTTTTATACATATATATGCACACACACCTACACACACAACACACACACATATGTATATATATATATATATATATATATATATATATATATATATATATATATGCACCCTTTTCTGTTTGTATATTGACTTATGATTTGTTCAACCACTCAGTTGCAATAGAGGAACCCCGTGTAAGAAAGCTTTCTTGTATACATACATGCATATATACATACACACACACACTCTCTCTCTCTTACACACACACACACACACACACACACACACACACACACACACACACACACACACACACACACACACACTCTCTCTCTCTCTCTCTCTCTCTCTTCCTCTCACTCTCTCTCACGCAGAAACACACACACACACACACACACACACACACACACACACATATATATATATATATATATATATACCCATTTTTGTTTGTTATTAACTTACGTAACGGACGCGAACGCGCGCAAACAGCTTAAAACAGGCGCGCGAGTGTGTGTTTGCACCAAAGACACACACACGCGCGCGACCGCGCAGAACACAGATTAAATGCATATAAAGAAACGTTGATAACATGTGTAAACTCTAATGTTAAACAACATCCTCTGAGATAAAGAAATAAACCGAAGTAAAAATTATTAGTTATTATTAATATTTCATTTATACTTTTTTTAATCTTTTCAAGGCGTTTTTGTAGCTCAGTTTTTGTAGCCCTCTCCCCCCACTTCTCCTCACTTTTTTTGTTGCGCGTTTTTTGATTCAGCGCACGGAACATCTGTAATCGAGTCTTCCATAACCATTTTATGATAACATGTGTAGAATATAAACGAATAGAAGTGTTTGGGAGAATTAAAACTAACCAAGAACATATTATACCAAACATAGATAAGATTATGAATTATTCGTGTACTCTTTCTATGAAAGTTAAATAATAGAAAATATTAACGAATTTGTCCAATTTTACACGAACACACACACACTTCTATCCATAGTACTTGTGTGTGTGTGGCTTTTCATAACTATTTTTTTTTAATTCTTATTTTCTTCTGGTTGTGGATGAGGCATCCAACCGGATGCCAGACATTCATCCATTACCTCATACATGTTAACCAAGATTCTAATTGTTCCTTTAGGTGCAATTATTTGTACCTCTCTTGCACTTAGTTCACAGAGTGTAGTTGTAATGTAGTTTAAAAAAAATCTTTTGCATGAGTTTGGTTGCTCATATAATTATTGGAATCGTGGCGATCTTCCTAAGATTCCAGTTTCTTTTCATATCGTACATAAGACGTATTTATTTCGTTATCTTTTTAATTATATATTAGGTTGGTGCAAAAATAATGTCCTATTTTTTACATAGTTGAACATAAAAAACGACCTTATTTTTGCACCGACCTAATATTAACATGTGCACATTTAAACGAGTTCAACTGCCAAAAACCATAAAAAACATATTACACAAAACCATTACAAACATATTACAAAAACGCAATTAAGATTAAAAATTATATTTTATTCATACGATCTTAAGTTGTGTCTGTAATATCTACTCTTTTGTCAGAGCGCACTGTAATTTGGAGAAATGTAACGAAAGTTAAATAAACGAAATAGTTTGAGATAAATAAATAGTACGGTTGTCTTTCACAAATCATTACGAGTGGATATTATTCGTTTTTCGATCCGTATTCTTTACTGCAAGTTTTCTTTGTAACTCTTCGATTTGTTACGACGTGCAAATGATCCATTAGACAATTATTCCATAACCATTCTGGATCGAAAGCTTAATTTTTATTTCAGATTAACACCGCTATCATAACGACCGTTTAGCACAAGAACATATAGATTAAGGATCGACCGGACATATAAAGCAAATAACATAAATGACAACAAACCAAAAATATCGAGATTCTATTATAAACGCATGACAATTTACTCAATGCAATCTGCCAACGTGTAAATATCGAAATGAAAAAGGATGTTTGTAATGTAAAAAGACGTGAATCTTAATATGCAGCTGACACCGGCTTGTATGCATTCAATTGCCTAATGATCACTTTTTTGTAGAAAACTTTCTTTTTTTATTGAAATCGAATTATGTTTTTGTGATTTTACGCCAAGTTGCCAATTACAAATTAGACCCAGTAAAACATTTAATTGATTCATGAACATTTGTTCAAAGAAAATATTCTCAAATTTATTTAATTCTGCACACGCACGCACGCACGCACGCACGCACGCACGCACGCACACGCGCGCGTGCGCGCGTTCGCGTGTGTGTGCGCGTGAAGAGGTGCGTCCTAATTTTAAAGTTTGTAAATCGTTCTGACAGCTATGCATCAGTTTCCCATATATATAATATATATGTATATATATACATACATATATGTGCATATATATATACATATATATAGACATATATATATATACACACACTTATATATATATATATGCATGTGCGTCATTATTTAACAAACATATGCATTTAGTTATGATATATATATATCATTTAGTTATGATATATATATATATATACAGGTGGTTATATATATATATATATATATATATATATATCGCAATTATTGTAGGTACTCCACTTTTCATTTATTCATTATTTTTATATATAATTATATATGCACACACACATACATATTCACGACTACCTATTATAGTTGTAAAGTTTCTAGTTAGTTTATAGAATGCTATTTATTCGAATTTTTCAGGTATTTATTGAATTATTTTCTCTCTCACTCTCTCTCTCTCTCTCTCTATATATATATATATATATATATATATATATATATATATATAAGTTATTCATGAACAAACTGTTTAATTGTATCACGATTCTTCACTCATCGCTAGTGAAGCTCAAATTTGACCGAACCTATGACGAGTCAGCGATTTTAAATCATTAGACAGACGTCGTTATATATATATATATATATATATATATATATATATATATATATATATATATATATATATATATATATATAACTCATAAGGAAACAGATCAGTAACATATACTTACATGAGAAAATATAAGAACATTTGCTTTCAAAAATTGTGAATTGAACTTTAAAAAATACACGCATATATATACACATATATATTAAACAGAGAGAGTACCACATTTTAAATATATTTATATATCTATGTAAGTCTTTCTCTCTCTCATATATATATATATATATATATATATATATATATATATATATATATATATATCGTGTAAATTTTGGTGGAGTTTTTAGAATAAAGCATACCTGTATATGTATAGATTCGCATGCACTTATTTGTGTCTTTTTCGCGAGTATATTATCACACTGGTCCCTTTTAAATTTCTATAATGAAATACCCATTCACACTTACTTGTATATGTGCAGCCACATTCATATGAATTAGTTTTATTTATAGGATGTTGCCAGAGTGGAAGCGTATTGCCGACTTGAGGCCTTACAAAGTAAAATGTTATCCTTCAAATGATAATGCTGGGAGCTATTTCGCGTTGCTTTATATTTCTTTGTGTGAAAAGATATCGTTTAATCATTAAATGGATTGAGAAAAATAGTTTCCAATTAATTTATGTTTGGGGATTTTCGAGATGTTGCTTGATTATATGTATTGTTTTGACCCTTGGCGAAGTGGATAAAATACTTGGTAAAATTCAATTTTAAGTTACACTCTTCTGGAGGTTGAAGGTTCGATTCTCGGTGCGGGCGATATAATATGAATTGTGAATTACTTAGGACTTCTACCCAATCATTGCTGACGGAACGAGAAGGTGATACCTCAGTGGATTAAATTAAAGGGTTCCGTTGGAAATTCTGAGAAAATTCTTGAGTCTAACGTGATAAATCTTAGGAAACTATGGGAAAATAACACTCAAGACGAGAACAGTAATATGACGAATCCAACTAATGCGATGAAAATCTACATTCAAGTGGTACATTGCGTGAAAACTGTACGAATTTGCGTTATATATCTATTGACATCATCATATGCACAAAAATACATATACTGAAAGGTTGCTTGTGCAATGAGAAATTTACAATGAAGCAAGAGTTGTACAATAACGTATTACACTTCTAATTCAGCATTACTTCAATTCAGTGTCCATGATTCACAAATGACCGGAGGACATGGGAATAAAGATGCGTGTTAAGTTTTTTTTCCTCTTTACAACCAATTGGCTAACCACGGTTTTATGCCGAATAACGTACTACCCACAGCTATAGTGGGATAGGGGTTCATACCTCTAACAAGGGTCTTAGGGAAGTGTAAGCTTTACAGTCACATTTTTACAGTCCCGATAATACAGCAGCTTATATAAGCTATACTGTCACTCATCTTATTAGTGGCTTGCGTCGTCGTTGCTCAATTTTCGTATTTTAAATTAATTCTCCCCCATCTTTTTCCCACTCTAAAACGCGTGCGCTCACACACATGTGTATATGTTATTTTTTTATATTTTGTAGTCAAAATTTCAGTGTTTAAGCTAAATAGATATTAATATATAATTCTAGAGCATTTATGAATAGAAAATAGAAAAAATAGATTTCAATGAACATAGACGTTCGAATCTGTTTTGTACATGCATGAATGGATCTCGTTTTTTGTTGATACTTCGTATCCAACTGACCAAAGCGGCACTCATCCGAGGTAAGTCGAACCGGCTTCCCCCAAAGGAGGAAGTTTCATGTAAATATCAAGTTCACAGGAGGATCCCAGTTCCTCGTATATCTCTGCCAGGGAAGATGCGATGTCAGGTTTTCAGTTGTTGCAGAGCCTACATACAACGCCTGGCATTCCCAAATGGTAACACATCTGCTTCTGACCAATTTCAACGCTGCTAAACTTTGGTGATTTTACGAGAAACTGTGTGGACGTGATAATATCATATATATTCGTTTGCATTGGCGATACCTATTAAATAACTAGTTAATTAATCCACGGTACTAGTGCTAAACAAAGATAACTAAATAGAAAATAGACTTGTATAGGATACGAACGTGTAGCCCAGAAAGGGGGACCACCTGTAGCGAGTGTCTTTCTAACCACTTTATTTATGAGCTCAACAGTTAGTGAAAGTCGAATTGAATTTTTGTACTATAGTCACCGCTTATCAAGGCCCGGAAGCCACTCTAAAATAAGAATTCATGAATGTCCGGTGAGATAACACCGTGATGATTGGTCATGGTGGAATCTGGACAGAAATTAATTGTTTAACAGGATGATTCAATAAGAACTTTTTTTTTTACACGGTGGTCACCACTTATCAAGGCCCGGAAGCCACTTAGGGATAAGGGTTATTGCAAGTACAGTACGTTAGTGTGGAGATTTGATGAAGTGTTTACTTAAGGGGGCGGTTCATTAGGAATTTGTTAACGTTGGACTTGAAGACATCTAAGTTGTAATCAGGGGGGAAGCAGACAGACGGAACAGAGTTCCACAGGCGTGCAGTTCTAAGAAAGAAGCTTTGTTCATGGAATCCACGTTTTGATTTAGACACAGATAAAGAGTGGGGGAAATTGTTTACATTGGACTTGAAAACGTCCATGTTATAGTCAGCTTGGAAGCGGCTCCACGGCATTGTATTCGGCATACAAACAGTTTGGGTTTTTTTAGTGGTGATGCTGGGGTGGGGAGAGATTTACTCATGAAATTTTCTTTTAGTATTAGGCTAAGAATTTTTATTTAATATTAGGCAAAAATATAGTAAGAACATTTTCTAATAGTGGCTGTTGCTAGGTGAGTGTTTGCTGTGAATGTTTTATTTAAGCAGGGATCAAAATCATGAATTGTTGGTATAAAACACGCGCAATGATACTGATCTGCTTTAATTGTGTATTTTGGGATTCTGTATATGTATGTGGGTATGTGTGTGTGTGTGTGTGTGTTAGTTGCAGAGAGAGAAGGAGAGAAAGAGAGAGAGAGAGAGAGAGAGAGAGGAAGGAGGGGGTGCATCTATTGATTGGTATTTTATATGAATGATGATACTATTATTGTGAGCCAATCCCGGCTACGGCATCCATTCGATACATCAGTGCAACAACCGATGCCGCCGCCGACGCATGGAATGTGTTGTAACGTGTAAATCTTACAAGTTCATTTACAACTTTTCGATTTTTGCCACCATTTCTATGTGGAAATTTGCCCAGAAACAATTTACATAATGTTCAAAAGAGCAGAAAAATATTTATATATAGTACCATTAATTTTGAATCATTTAAATGTGTTTTTTACATAAAAATCTTGCGAGAGAGACAGAAGTTAGCGCCTATTGATTGGTACTATGTATGAATGATAATGTTATATATATATATATATATATATATATATATATATATATATATATATATATATATATATATATAAAGGAAGAAACCGAGTTGTGTTCATCAACGTTTCGTCTTTATTTCGAGGTCCCTCCGGATGAAATAAAGAGAAACGTTGATGAACACATAACTCGGTCTGTTCCTTTTTAATTCTCTATTTAGTTAGAATACTATTTCCATTCTTATATATATATATATATATATATATATATATATATATATATATATATATATATATATATATATATATATATATATATGATATTTTACGTATAAAATTATGAGTTGATGTGTATGTACATATTTCAGCATTTATTTCAAGAGAGCTTAATATACCGGTTCAGTTTAGTAGTAGTTTATATATATATATATATATATATATATATATATATATATATATATGTATGTATGTATATATATATATATATATATATATAAACGATCGTTTATTATATGTATATATATACAACCGATTATTATATATATTATATATATACATACATATATATATAAACTATCGCTTATTTTATATATATATATATGTATATATATATATATATATATATATATATATACATACACATATATATACATATATATACACACACACACGCACATATATGTGTGTGTGTGTTTTTACACGTATTCACCTCAAACAAGAGACACGACCACTGCAACGTAAGAAAGGCTGCCATGAATTAGAGACCATGTCTAAGCGAACACACTTAGTAGGGAGTTGGACAGCAAAGCGTATGTTCATGTTACCTTTATATTACTGCATGTTTATACAGCCAAGGAAGCAAGAAATTGGGAAAGAATCCTAAAATTTAGAAGTTTGTTGGAGGGGAGCCTTATCACAATTGGAGGCTCTTCGGCATCTGGAGATAGAGTGAACCAGTGGGATTTTTGGTTGTTATTCAGAAGTAATTCCTTTGAGGAGGCACCAATGCCACGTGTTGATCGGAGCACATTCCAGATAAGTACTTGTAAAACAAGGACAGGTTTGAAAAATTCCGGCGAGGAGAAAGCATTGGAGCTTGTCTGACGATGGCGTGCTTATTAGATTGGAGACTTTTTTTAGACACTGTTTTATTGTGTGAGATTAGTAGTTGATGCACTAGTCCGTATTTTTTCTTTTTTACATGGGAGTCAACACTTATCAAGGTTCGGAGGCCACTCGAGGATAAGGGTTATTGCGTGTACAGTAATCAATGGAATAATATCGTAGTAATCATTAGTAATGGAAATTTGATAAATTACTTAAGGGGGCGTTTTATCAGGAATTTGTTTATGTTGAACTTGAAGACATCCAAGTTGTAGTCAGGTGGAAAACAGGCAAACGGAAGAGAATTCCACAGGCGTGCAGTTCTAAGTAAGGAGCTTTGTTCACGGAATCTACGTGTTGATTTAGGAACAGATAAAGAGTGGGAAAAATTATTGACGGTGGTTTCAGCTAGACGGGTGTTTTTCGTGAAAGATTGGCGAGGAGGGACCAGAGATTGGAACTCAAACGAGCACTTGCCATAGAAATGACCAAAATAAAGACAGGCTCGCAACGTCTCTTCTGTGAGAGAGAGGTTGCAGGAAAGAGAAAAGGGCATCCCTCCACTAAGCTACAAAGTCTATTTCGTACTCTGTCAAGGCAGGATAGGCTGTTTTTAGCAGCTCCTGCCTAGATATGGCAACAGTACTCCATCCTTGGACGTACTTGGCTTTTATATAGATAGAGAATTGCATCAGCAGTGTGACAACAATTCTCTACGCACACACACACACACACACACACACACACACACACACACACACACACACACACACATATTGCTGTTCTTTCCCCTTCGAGAGACAATAGATAACTCCTGTGGGGGGGATCTATAGTGAAGCAAGTATTTGACAATAAAAATGTTGACGACCGGTTTTGAATATTGCGGTTAATACGTTTACTGCAATTAGCCGCACTCATGATTCGTGAAACGACGAAATAGCCCTCTGTCATATAATGAAAGGATAAGAAGTTGAATTAATTATATTATACATATTAAGCGTTAAATTTAATACCTATTTACTATTGCGATAAATCGCTATCGAAAAGGATATAAAACCCTTTGTGTATGAAAGGTCAAGGTCTACCATGTTGATTCGGCCCTGTTCTGATTATGAAAAGTTGATATATATATATATCGAGCACTATCAAACACCTCGTTTTTACTTTTAGACATTTTTAACGTGGAATATATATCTATCTATCCATCCATCTATATATATATATATATATATATATATATATATATATAGTAATTTTATTTAAAAACAGTACATTGCAGGATGTAGTATTTAAGTAGATAAATATATTAGCTCTTCTATAATCCAACGTTGTTTTAAATTAATATGTGATACATCTTTATATGTATTTGTATGCATGCGAAAGCTTGAGTGTTACTGAGATATTACCAATTAATCCATACAACTGTCTTGGAAAACATGCTTTTATGTATAGACCTGCTGCACAACGTACCCGAGATCAATAACGCATCCTTCGATGTTGTTACTCGTAATATGTCGATATGTGTTCGATCGTTGTAAAATGTTTATTAGTACATTTTATGCGGAGATGCATGAAAAATCGTCGATATTCTCTATTTACACATTTGATTCTTCTTGGGATTGATGCTGGTTAATACTCAAATAGAAAGCAACTCGACTTTCTTTATCTAATTAATTAAATTACTCAGCTAATCTATATATCTATGAATACAACCGCATTCCTTTCTCTATATATCAATCTCTTTAATATATAGATGCGGGTCGTTCCGAGAATAAGAGCTCCTAATTTTTAAACTAAAAACTAAAACGTTAATGAGCTACGAAGACGGGAATGGTATCATTACAGCGAGTGACCATTTGTGCTCCAAAATTTATTATTCTACGTAGTCACCACCCTTGTCAACGCATTCTTGCCAGCCCCTGTTCATGTCTCAACCGCAAAAGTTCAGAGCATCCCTTTTCACTCACATTTCTGTATCAATGCTGAAATCGACAGACCCCCTCTCTACTGTCATAACTGTGCTGACATCAACTGCATTATCTTTGTAAACGTTCAATAAGCGCCGGTGATGTTGCTCGGTTCAGTTTCGGTTATGGTGTTAAATGGTAATAACACGAAAGGAACACAGGACTTTTAGGAATGAACATGTATTCACATATATTACAGGCAAAAGCAGGTTGAGCAATATCATTCCTCAACTGTGGGCATTTGCACACGACCTCCTTGGCCGCGTGTCAATCTCTGACTGCCGGGTACCGGTACTCGTTACCGGAAGTGACGTCACCAGAGGAAGTGCCGTCATGAGATAGTCCATTAATCCCATGGAGGAGCGTCTCCAACAATTTCTTTTTCATGGAAGAATTCAGTGACACATCTCTACTTCTGACGCACGTCATGTGAGGGGGGGGCTTTTTGAAAGTCTCACACCGTCAAAATCTGCGACACAAAGATGAAAGTTTCAGATCATAAATACGTAAGTTCAGTCATCATAATAATGCAATTTGCAAGCCCCTCTAATCTATTTGACCTAAATAAAACCTAGGAGATACTAGCCGGGAGATCCAACATTGCCCGGGATTGAATAATGATCAATTATGCACTGAACAAAAACATTCATTTTGAACGCGCCTCTGTCATATAAAAGAACGTACACATTTATATGTCGGGCCTTTTGGCTTGTGTGGTAATAAAACTTCCCAAATGCACTTTATCCCCAGCCCTACGTATTAAATACATCATTGTTTTAATATTACCCGCGAAAACATGAGCATCAACAAAAGGATATAATAATAATAATAATAATAATAATAATAATAATAATAATATCACATACTGTCGAGAATATCTCAAATAATAAAAAATATAACGCAAAACGGATATAAATATTGACGAAAGCGACGTTTATATAGTCGATAATGTTAAAATAATGTTTTTTTTATACATGTTTTACTGTCTTTCCCTAATCGATGGTAATACTGTATCTATTCATATTTCTTCAAATCACGATTTAATATTTCTGCAAGTTATGATTTAAATTCTTTACATGTGTTGGACATTTATCCTCATCTGGGTTATAAAACTTACGATGTTTTAGTATATGTACTCGATGGAAACCGAATGAAAAAAATTACGTTTGTAAAATTCATGACGGTCTCAATTCACAATTTTAGCGCCGAATCCAAAAATTCTTTATCGAAAAACTGCACAATATATCTATCCATTTATATATTTTTCTTGGACGAATTATTCGACACATTTACGCGCAGCCGCCGTCTTCCTCGTAAAAAAATCTAATGCAACTAAAAACAGGAAAAACAAACAATGGAAAAGAAACATAATTAATGTACAAATAAAAATAATGTAAAAAAGCGAAACTCCCCAAAAAAGAAACAATTCGTATGACTGAAGTATATTTTTATCAACTTGTTTTGTTCGAAAAGTTTCATACTAATTCATTCCCTAAAACTTGGAAATGTGTATATTTGCTCCTAAACAGTTTATTCCAAAGGAATCTTAACCTATATCAATTTCCTGTGCAACAACCGTATTTTACTATAATTCTTTTTACTTTTTTCATGCTTCCAGAATCATCATCATCGGCATCATTTCTTAATGTGGAGACATTAAAAGAAATATTTAATTTAATTTATAATGAAGATTATCCTATCTATTCTTACTAAATTTATGTCATAGATAATTAAATTAATCTGATTGAAATCCAGTTTGTGATCTTTCAAAGTGAATCTTGGAGTACGAATGACAGTAATTTCAGTCTATTTTAGCCCTGTTAACAATGCCTCTGATTTGGTGTTGTGGATAGTGTTTCCTGGGATAGTACTGTAATATACGACACGATCACGTTGACACACCGGTTCACGTCAGATCACCGAAGCTAACCACCACCAGTACCAGATGGCTGGTCACTTGGAACTACGAAGGCGCTGTTCCTGCTTTCCAATGTGTGTAATGGTAGCGTACGCACACATTAACAGCCATATGAAAAGACTATAGTTTACCGAACCAAATCATCTCGACTGCGGTTGAAAAATGGTGATGGTGTAACTTTTATGGGCTTTTTTTTTTATATATAATGGTTTCATATTGTTCTAGCTCATTCCGTACAAATTTTTGTTAAATAAGCTGAAACAAGTAGGTGCTGTTATTGTTTGTTCAAGCTACTTGAGAATTTCTTTATTTTGTAAGAGTCTTTTTTCATGTCATTTCTAATATTTTAAAGTTTATATATTTTGTGAACGTTTCTTAAAAGTTAACCACTGTTTGGTTACCTTGTATTTGAATACTTTTACGTTCTGCATTTCTTTGGGCCTCATCTTTATTTTTCTTTTAGTTTATTCTTAGTTGTAAATCTTTATTAGTTTCTTGTTTTTTATTTTATTTTATACAGAATTTGATAACATACGATTGGGAGATCCCTTCGTTTGGTGACACATTAGCATTAACATATTGGTGTATCAATCGGGTATTCTTAAAAATTTTGTTTTGGGAGATTAAAGTGTGTTTCCGTCAGTGAGCCGGTTAAAAGCTGATAGATGCCTCCTCTTCAGACTGACAGTTGCTTCCGAGAAAAAAATTATACATTATTTATTAAAAAACAATGTTCGATGAACTTGTTGACCGACTGAATATTTGCTTATACTTTTTGTGTATTTTGTTTACGAGAAGATTAACATTTGCCTTAAATCTATTTTTCCTATCTTGTCATGTATAAAAAAAATGACGAAGAATATAATGTAATGCTTTTTGCTGAGTTAAATCGATCTGTAGCGAATGAATGATGAGTTACCCTTCTCTTGCTATATGCTAAAGAAGAGTCTTTTAATTGATTTAGAGTAAATGTATTCACAGAATATTTATGGACCATGTTTACAATAATGGTCATATCATATATATATATATATATATATATATACAACTACATATATATATATATATATGTATGTGTGTGTGTGTGTGTGTGTGGCCCAAATACAACATATCCACTTATGTACTAACGAACGTTAAAACAAACTTTCTAATGCAACTCAATAAGGACTATTCACCTTACCTACTACAAAAATGCTAGTTTTAATTTTGGTGTCTTAAACTTCTCATCCCACCATTTTCTTTGCTGATGAGACTATATTCAAAAACACAATCTTTGTCAATTATTGTCAATGCTTATTGTCAATTTTGATAAAATGAATATCGTTTCTGAAACGATGGTACACTCAATTTGATTTTGTTTGTTCATCCTTTTGAAACTGATTTATAATTTACAATTATTTATTCTTATACTCGATATATATATATATATATATATATATATATATATATATATATATGAGAGATATGCAAAGGTACATATATCGACTTTTTGTTGTTGTTTTTTTTAACGATAATATGGCCAATAGCATCCCCAACCTTAAAGATCATGGGAAATCATTTTCCTTAGAAAATCGCCCATACATTTAGGACATAAACAAATAAACAAATATTATATATTTATTTATTATTTTACTCATAAAACAGTAATCTACGAACACGTGTTTCGAGGTACTACCTCTCGTCAGCGTAATTTGAATAGTTAATCTATGTTAACAAGAGGTAGTATGCTGTTTCCGTAAAGGATAGAGCAATTTTCGCAGAAAATCTTAAGTAATAGAGGTCTATGCATACAAGTGCAAAAAATAAGAATTAAAAAAAAAAAACAGTTAGCCATATCTCATTATAAATTTATTTCAAACCTATAGGCAATAAGACATTTTCTAATTCCGAACTAATATTAGTCCTTATCTATTTATCCTGGCGAACTTAAGTTGAGCTTAATCAGTTCTACGACAGTAATAAATTAGTTAATTATTCTGCAACACTTGCTTAAATATAACTTGCTTGATCACTTTCATATTTGATCGATCCATTGTATTACATATGTATATATATATATACATATTTATATCTATCTATTTCTCTCTCTCTATATATATATATACACAAAGTCGATTTTTCCATATAGTATTTTGTGATTAATAGCGTATATATATATATATATATATATATATATAATTATTTTTCTACTATAATAATTAAATACCTACAGACACTAGTGTTTCATCCTTTCGGGAATCTTCAGTGCATGGTGTTACGATTACTACCAGTCGAACGATTCGAACCCCACATCACGAGACATCTCTGGCTCGATTAGCGGAGACCGTATCCATTCGGCTACCATTAACCGCTTGAAATAACGTTGAATTTTAAACATCTTAATTATATATATATATATATATATATACATACATATATATATATACATATATATATATACATATATATATATACATATATATATATACATATATATATATACATATATATATATATATATATATATATATATATATATATATATATATATATCGATTTGCTTTTGGACTAGGGCACACTATCAAGTGCCAGACATTCATCCGCTATCTTACACATTCCAAACGATCGCTTTCT
>NC_136486.1:149212162-149217162 GCF_053919585.1 Euprymna scolopes | reverse complement strand
TATATATATATATATATATATATATATGAGCAAACAGTTATATATATATGTGAGCAAACAGTTATATATATATATATATATATATATATATATATATATATATATATATATATATACTAGCATTTACAACACTTTTATTATCATTGAAATCGGTGAAACCTAATCCGGCATCCTCCGCGGGGGAAGCTAACATGTTTCACCGCAGTAACTTAGTTCACAATACATTATAGTCTACATTGCAATGTAGAGAACCTACTGTTTATTTTCTAAAAATGTTTATATAATAATTTGAATTAAACTTTAAAATGCAAACGTCAAGTTTCATGGTTCAATTGTGCTCTTAACAGAAGCACTTTGAGCACGCCCACCTTATCAAAGATTCTATTGTGGATTTTACACGCCGGACCCTACTGTTTGTGTAGTGCTAAAACTTCTCAAATTCACTTGTGATGTTAGGCTACATAAGGGTGTTAATTTTGCTCAAAATCGGGCTGTTCTTTCTTTAATCTGATTTTCTCGATTATTGATTTTCGCTATTTATCGGAGGTATTCAGATAAAATAACCTAGAACACTTTCAGATTCATAAAGTACATTTGTATTAAATTAAATAAAAAAAAAACATCAACCCAGTCGTTTCGAAGCCTATAGAGAACAAACTTACACACACACACACACACACACACACACACACACACACACACACAGACACGAAGTGTCTTTTGTATATAAGTCTATATATAACAACAGAAAAAATAGCTGCAAAAAAATCACCCTGACACAAGGTTTGTTTCGATGTTCTTCCGCAAATTATCTCTAATGAACTTCCTTCACCTAACACTAGGTTGAACCCTTTTCCCTTGTGATGAAAAAGTGCAATACTTGAGAACCCAGCAGTCAATTGTGTGGCCTACAGAGTTCAAGCAGCTCTATTCCGGCCTTACCCCACCTAGTCTTCTGTGGTTCCTCAATTTATCTCCGCGTCTGTCTGTGTCTAATGTCGGACCCAGTGTGTCTCTTCTTTTTTCTCTCGTTCTTACTCACCCGCTCTCAATGGATCACCTCCCCAAGCACGCTCACATTCACTGTATTACACACCCTCTCTTTTATTCTTAACATTTCCAACCTCCTCTCTTTACGACTTGTAAAACCTCTACCGACTCCTCTTTATCTCCCCCTCCCTCCTACCTAGTCGTTCCAATCGTTTTATCATTATGGCAGCCGGTATTAATAAATCTGTTGATTGATTTCGTTTCTACTCGATTTACTTCGGATGCAACGTCAAAACCAGACGACAAGCCATTCCTCTGTATCCTTTTCTTTTCCAGTCTAATAGTTTCTTTCCAACTCTCTGGGTTTGTCTCCTTTTATCCATCCGTCATTTTCTTCCGCTACTCCCTTTCTTTCTCTCTTTCTTTCTCCCTTTCTTTCTCCCTTTATTCTCCCCTAACACTATTGTTCTTCAGTAACTGCTTCCCTTCTTTTCTTTCTTTATTTTCACAAATAATTTTTTCATTATTTAATTTTTTTCTATTTTTCTCATCTATACTCATACTAATCTAGAAAATACGTTGCGAGCCTCGCTTCTGTTTTATCGATATTTTCACCGCAAGGGCTCGTCTGAGCTCCAATCTATGGTCCTCCCCTCGCCAAACATTCATGAGAAACACTCGTTTGGCTGTAAACAATCAATAATTTTCCCACTCTTTATCTTTGGCTAAACCTAAACGTAGATTCCATGTACAAAGCTTTTTGTTTTCTTAAAACTGCACACTTGTGGAACTCTTTTCCGTTTACCTGTTTTCCAGCTGACTACAAAATGGCCGTCTTCAAGTCCAATGTGAACAAGTTCTTGATGAGCCGTTCCCCTTAAGTAATCCGATTTTACTAAATTTACACTTCTAACGATTACTATGATATTGTCCTTTTGACCACTGTAGACTCTTTGACCTTTATCCTTGAGTGGCCTCTCGGCCTTGATAAGTCATACTTTTTTTTCTTTTCACTAAACCCTTCTTTCTTTATTCCTTACTTTTGTCCGATTAAACATTTACTTCATTTCTTTTCACCACGCATTTTCTTTCTTTTGATCCCCTTTCTTTAGATATTTCTTTCAATCTCTTTTTTCTTTCTTCTCTCGTTCTTTTATCCTGTCCTTCTCTTGTCCTTCAAGTCTATCTTTTTGTTTTATACACTTTGTTTTCTTTCTTCTTTTCTATTTTTCTCGCTTTATTTTTCCTCCTATTGTTCTTCTTTTTGTTTTGTCTCTTTTCTTTATTCCTTTCTTTTCAGTACACCCTTTATTTCATTTTTCTTTCCTTTTTAGTTTATTAATTTTTTCTTTCCTCAATCCCCTTCTCCCATTTCCTGGTTTCTTCATTTTTTTTTCCTTTTTTCAATCACTATCTCTGTCTTTGCCTCTAACCTTCTATATTTCCACTACTCTATTCCTTTTTATTATTATTTAAGTGTTATCTCTTTCGTTATTTCTTTTTTCCTTTGTTTCATTTCATTTATCTCTACGTATTTTACTACGGTTTTATGAGTTTTATTCATTTACTGTTTCTTTTTTCCTTCTTCTGTCCTGTCATAATTTCGGTATCTTTTGTTTCTTTGTTTTTATTTTCCTTTTCTTTCTATTCTTCTAATTGTTGCTCTTTTTCTTCCTCTGCTTCCGCACCTTCCAAATCTTTAAAGCTTTTCTTTCAAAGACGTAATTTCATTCTTTTTCTAATCCTTTTTTCCTCTCCTCACTCTCTGTTTCTCTCTTTATATTTACTACAGTAACGATATTTTTTTTATAGCGTTCTCTGTCCACAATTTCTTTATTTTTTCGTAGACATTTCTTTCTTTCTTTCTAATGCTCCCCCAACACACATACTTCCTTTAGTTCTCTCTTTAGTTCTTCCGGGGTTTTTATTACTTTTTACACCGGTCTTTCCATTCTTTTTTATTTCCATTTCATTTCAACTTTTCCTTCTCCCGATCATCTTCTCAGTTGCTTCTTCGTCTTCATCTCACGTTGACTTGTCATTTCTCATAACTAAAAACGCAATCGGATCATTCATCCAATAATTCGTCCATTCATTTTCAAATGGAATTTTTAATTCCTTAGGTTTCTTTCAAAATTTACCCTCCTGACAATTTTTTCAACCGCAGCCCTTTTCAGTCATTCTCTACTTCGGTTCTTTTATACACCAGAGACTCTTAATAAATGTATTTATTGCATTTGTTTCAAAAAGCAAAAATAAATCATAATTCTTGAGTTCTGCCTTTTAATTTAAAGCAAGACATTAATTTCTATTACGGAAATTAATGTTTCAACACGCTTCTGAATATCGAGCAAAACACGTGTCGACTATTTTTAATACGTTCAAATGGTAACTTATCTAAATGGCGACAATTTTAAATTAAAATATATATTTAATCTTTAAACAAACGACTTCAAATCAAATAATAATAATAATAATAATAATAATAATAATAATAATAATAATAACAACGTGCCCTCATTACTCTGCGTGTTGACAAAAATATGTACGCCATAATTCATGTTCATTATTTACTGAGTTAATTATATGAATGAAACAGCTGTAATGGAAAAATCAAGGAAATAAACGAAGGTTATATATATATATATATATATATATATATATATATATATATATATACATATATATATATATATATATATATATATATATATATATATGCCAGAATTAATGACGATCGGCAAATTAGTTTAAGAATGAATCCTTTAGATATTAATATATAAATATGGGATATACTAGCAGTTCAGCGTGGCTTTGCCCGGAACCTATGTACTGTTCATAACTTTATGTGCATATGAAGTAATATTCATAACTCTTTATATATATATATATATATATATATATATATATATATATATATATATATATATATATATATATTAAAAAGTTTGACTCATGTTCAGGTAACCTATATCTAAAATTACAGTGTTTAGACCTAAAATTCTCGGCGGAGTTTTGTAGAGTCTGCAAAGGTCAACTCTTTTACATTTGACCCCTTGACATCCAAGTTTCTGGCCTAAAACCGTTTAAAGTGGTTTTCCCAAACCAACCTCAGTACCCCTTATGCCAAATCTCGAGTCTGTAGACAGAAAATTGACAGAGTAGTTTGGTAGTGAAATGTACACACAAGCACACAGAGATAATTTTACTTAATATATATATATATATATATATATATATATATATATATATATATAGAGAGAGAGAGAGAGAGAGAGAGAGAGAGATCCCACATTTTAGGGAGGAAAACACGAAGATGCTTATCATGGTATATTTTATTTCCTCAATCATCTCTATCATTTCCCAGCGAAGTCTCCCGAAAATTAGGAGGAAACGTTGAAAATTTCCTAAAAGGCTACAGGTTTTTTTTTTTTCATAAAATGTAGTTTATGCATATATTTATATATTAATATGTAAATGATTCATTATTAAACTAATTTGCCGATCGTTATTAATTCTGGCACCTTGATGATTGTCATCAGGACTGTAATGTTGATTGTATATAATTTAATATAGTTGCATGAAAAGGGGTAGTAAACCTTCTGAAAATTCAGATAAAACTTAGTTTCTGAAGCGTATTTTTAACTTTAGGAAGCATGTCACTTCTTAATATTTGAAAATGTTAATATTTATGATTTGCAATAAATTGGATACATAGTCATCAGACATGAATTAAGAAAGATTGCCTGAATTTACAATTTTCTTAAGCCATATTTTTAAAATATTTACTGAGAGTAAAGATAATGCAATAGATATTGATCATAATTAAGTATAATCATTCTAGACATAAGGTTTACTTTTATTATAGCTAGATTTTAATTTTCGTAACAGACATTCAGGGTGTGTATTCAGTTGGCAGAATTAATTTTACTTGTCCCTGAACTAATACTCCACTAATATATATATATATATATATATATATATATATATATATAATTTTTATAGGCGCT